>NW_026521945.1:0-3326 GCF_021234435.1 Artibeus jamaicensis | reverse complement strand
AGTGCAGAGTAATGAGCGTACAGGTTAGAGAAGGTTGTGCAGGTGAGTGATGATTGTGCAGGTGAGTGATGATTGTAAAGATGAGTAATGGCTGTGCAAGAGAGAAATGACTGTGCAGGTGAGTGATGCTGTGCAGGTGAGAGATGAGTGTGAAGGTGAGGGATGGCTTTCCTGGTGAGTGATGAGTGTGCAGTTTAGAGTTGGCTATTAGGGTGAGAGATGTCTGTGCAGGTGAGTGATGATATACAGGTGAGTGATGTGTGTGTAGTTGAGAGATGAGTGTGAAGATGAGTAATGCTTGTTGCTGTGAGTGATGCCTGTGAAGGCAGAGATGAGTTTGCAGGTGAGAAATGGCTGTGTGGGTGAGTAATGAGTGTGCAGGTGTCAGATGGCTGTTCAGGTTAAAGATGACTGCACAGGTTTTTGATGGATGTGCAGGTGAATGAATGCTGTGCAGGTGAGAGATGCCTGTGATGGTGAGTGATTGCTTTGCAGGTTAGCGACGGCTGTGCGGGTGAGTGATGGTTGTGCAGGTGAGAGTTGGCTGTGCAGGCAAGATATGAAAGCCGCTCTTTTTTGATGTGTGCAGTTGAGAGATGAGTGTGCAGTGAGTGATTAGAGTGCCTGATAGTGATGGCTGTTCAGGTGAGATGATTGTGCAGGTGAGAGGTGGCTATGCAGCTCAGAGATGGCTGTGGAGGTGAGTGATTAGTGTGCTGGTGAATGATGAGTGTGCAGGTGAGTAATGGCTTTGCAGGTCAGTGAAGAATGTGCAGGTGAGTGATGAGTGTGCAGGTGAGAGATGGCTGTTCAGGTGAGAGATGACTATGCAGGTAAGTTAATATTGTGCAGGGAGTAATGAGCGTGCAGGTTAGAGAGGCTGTGCTGGTGAGAGATGATTGTGCAGGTGAGTGATGATTGTGTAGGTGAGTGATGCTGTGAAAGTGAGAGATGAGTGTGAAGGTGAAAGATGATAGTGCAGGTGAAAGGTAACTGTGCAGGTGAGTGAAGGCTCTGCAGGTGAATGCAGACAGGTGGATAGTGCAGAAGAATGTAACTTTGCAGGTGAGTGATGGCTCTGCAGGTGAGAATTGGGTGTGCAGTTGAGAGATGATAGTGCAGGTGAAATGTAACTGTTCAGGTGAGTGATTACCGTGGAGGTGAGAATAACTGTGCATGTCAGTGGTGGCTGTGCAAAAGATGACAGCAGGGGAGAGTGAGAGTGCAGGTGAGAAATGATTTTGCAGGATAGTGATGAGTGTGTAGGTTAGAGATGACTGTGCATATGAGAGGTGACTGTGAAGGTGAGTGAAAATTGTGCAGGGAGTGATGAGAGTGCAGGTGAGTGATGGAGGTGCAAGTGAAAGATCACTGTGCAGGTGAGTGATTACTGTGAAGGTGAGAGATGATAATGCATGTGAGGGATCAGTGTGCAGAAGAGAGATGCCTGTGTAAGTGAGAGTTGACTGTGCAGGTGAGAGCTGAGTGTGCAGGTGACTGATGGCTGTGTAGGTGAATGATGGTTTTGCAAATGAGAGATGACTGTGCAGGTGAGTGATGAGTGTCCAGGTGAGAGATGGCCTTTCATGTTAGAGATTACTATGCAGTTTAATGAAGATTGTGCAGGGTGTGGTGAGCATGCAGGTGAGAGATGTCTGTGTAGGTGAGTGTTGATTGTGCAGGTGAATGATGGCTGGGCAGGTGAGAGGTGGCTGTTCAGCTGAGTGATGATTTTGCATGAGAGTGATGATTGTGCAGATTAGTGATAGCTGTGCCATTGAGAGATGTCTCTGCAGGTGATAGATAGCTATGCAGGTGAGAGATGGGTGTGAAGATGAGACATGATAGTGCAGTTGAAATGTAACTATGCAAGTGAATGATGACCGTGAGGGTGAGACATGACTGTTCCTGTACCTGATGGCTGTGCAGTTAGAGGTGATTGTACAAAGGAGAGTGAGAGTGCAGGTGAAAGATTACTCTGCAGGTGGGTAAAGATTGTGCTGAGAGTGATGAGAGTGCAAGTGAGAGGTGGCTGTGCAGGTGAGTGATGCTTTTGCAGGTGAGTGATGTGTGCAGATGAGTGATGGCTGTGCCGTTGAGAGATGTCTCTGCAGGTGATTGATGGCTATGCAGGTGAGAGATGAGTGTGAAGATGAGACATGATTGCGCAGTTGAAAAGTAACCATGCAGGTGAATGATGACGGTGAGGGTGAGAGATGACTGAGCCTGTCCTGGATTGCTGAGCAGTTAGAGGTGATTGTGCAAAGGAGAGTGAGAGTGCAGGTGAAAGCTTACTCTGCAAGTGAGTAAAGATTGTGCAGAGAGTGATGAGAGTGCAAGTGAGAGATGGATGTGAAGGAGAGTGAAAATTGTGCATGTGAGTGATGGTTGTGCAGGTGAGAGATGGCTGTGCAGTGGAGTTATGAGTGTACAGGTGAGAGATGGCTATGCAATAGAGAGGAGATTGTGCATGTGAGTGATGAGTGTACAGGTGAGAGATAGATACGCAGGTGATTAAAGAGCGTGAAGGTGAGAGATGGTTTTCTAGGTGACAGATGAGTGTGAAGTTAGAGATAGTTATGCAGGTTAGTAATGAGTGTGCAGGAGAGAGATGGCTGTGCAGGTGAGAGATGACTGTGAAGGTGATTGAGTAGTTTGCAGGTGAGAGATCTTTGTGCAGGTGAGATTATTGTGAAGGTGAGTAATGAGTGTGTAGGTGAGAGATAGCTATGCAGATTAGAAATGGCTGTGCAGGTGAGACATAGCTATGCAGGTGTGAACTGACTGTGCATGTGAGTGATGAATATGTTGGTGAGTTTGAGTATGCAGGAAAGTAATGAGTGTGAAAGTGAGAGATGGGTGTGCAGGCGAAAGATGATAGTGCAGGTGAGAGAGAGCTGTGAAGATGAGAGGTTGTTGCGAATAAGAGCAATAAGTGTGTAGGTGAGTGATTAGTGTGCAGGTGAGTGATGGCTGTGATGGTGAGTAATGATTGTGCAGGTGAATAATGGCTGTGCTTGTGAGAGTTGGCTGTGCATGTGAGTTATGATTGTGTAGGTGAGTGATGAGTGTGCAGGTGAGAGCTCGCTGTGCAGTGGAGTTATGAGTGTACAGGTGAGAGGTGGCTATGCAATTGAGAGGAGATTGTGCATGTGAGTGATGAGTGTATAGGTGAGAAATAGATGCGCAGGTGACTAAAGAGTGTGAAGGTGAGAATGGTTTTCCAGGTGACAGATGATTGTGCAGGTTAGAGATGGCTATGCAGGTGAGTAATGAGTGTGCAGGAGAGAGATGGCTGTGATGATGAGTAATGATTGTGCAGGTGA
>NW_026521944.1:0-22295 GCF_021234435.1 Artibeus jamaicensis | reverse complement strand
TTTGGCCAAGTGGCCCACCCAGAGGGGAGCAGAGGTGATTTCAGTCTGTGCATCGCTGGGAGGTTCAGAGCCTGGTGGGAACTGTGTCTGGGAGAGTGCCTAACGGTGCCTGGTACAGCGTTCAGTGCCCTGACGGCTCCCCACCTGGGATTTTACTGCCAGGCAAGCCGAGTGGCCCAGGCAAAGAGGTGTCAAGAAACTTCAGCCTGCCAGCAAGTTGGGGAACTAGTCGCTGGACACGCAGTGTGTCTGGGCAAGTGCCTAAGGGCACCTAGGCCAAAGTTCAGCGTCCAGAAAGCTCCCTCCCTAGGATTTTTCGGCCCGGACCGGCCAAGAGACCCAACCAGAGGGGAGCAGAGGAGATTTCAGCCTGCACACAGTTCTGGGTCCAGCGCTCGGCGTGGTGCTGATACATCCCTAGGGGTTTTTTTTTGCCAGAGGTTGGCCAGGGGACCCAGAGAAACACAGGAGCAGAAGGGATACACACCACGCAGCGTTCCATGACGTGCACACAGAGTTTCTAGGTCGGCGCCCAGTCCTCAGATAGGCTCCAGGCTTCCAGTCTACCCCCTTAGACTATCTGGAAGCCCCGGCCGCTGAGGGGTCCTGGGAAAAGGGCTGAGACCCTCAACCCCCTCCCTTTCTGGCCAAGCAAGGTAGGGGGCCAGGAGAGACTTGTTTGATAGAGTTTACAGAGAGGGTGCAGAGGACAAAGGGCCCCAACCAAGGGCTTTGTGGTTGCCAGCCCAGGAGAACTCAGAGGTGCAGCCTGGGGCTCTGAATCTAGTAGACACGGCAGCCTGGTCTGCTTCACACCCAGCTTGGCAGCAAACCCAGGGTTGGGCAGAGGGTCTGGGGCTTCCCAACTGAATGGGGGCAGGCCTGTGCTCAATGCCGAGGGAACCAGGCAACTAGGCCGGTGCAGGTGCCTGCAAACACATCAAACCAGACTATGGCAGTAACCCCTAGGAGAGGAGTGCTGCGAGAAAGTCCTAGTTCCCCACTGTAGGGAGCTGGGGGATAGGCGCCAATGTCTGGATCCTGAGAGGGGCTGGCTGAAAAAATCACAACAATCGACCCTCAGCCAACTGCAACCAGAAAAACCGGTTCAGCTAGTTTGAAGACAACAAGTGACATTTCCTTTTCTGAGGTTGTTTTTGAGAGATTATTTTTGTTTGTGCGTTTTTTGTTTTTTGTTTGTTTTTACTTTATTTTATTTTTATTCTTTCTTTTTTCTTACCTTTCTTCCTTCTCCATTCCTTTTCTTTATCTTTTTGCTTTTTTAAAGTAATCTGTTATTTCTTTTAAACTTTATTACTGTTTCATCTTTCCATACTTTTGTCCTCTTTTCCCAAATTTTTTGTTTTATTTTTTTTTCTTTTCTTTCTAAACTTATTGCTCTTTCTTCCATTCCCCTACCATTTTTTTCTTTCTTCCTTTTATTTCTTTCCTTATCATTTCTTTCTTTTACCCACAAGAGTCACAATCAACTTGAAAATATAAAAAGACCAGAGCTGGACCCATAGAAGAGGCCTCCCAATAGTAGAGCCAGAGAGACAAATTGCACATTGTTGTAGGAGAGAAGCCACAAGTTGCTGCATATGGTGGAAGCAGAGAACAACAAGATAACCAAAAGGGGCTGCACCACTGAAATTCACAGGCATTCCACCACAAAAGTTCATACCATAAACCCAGGGTGTCAAAACAGATTAATCTAAGAAGCTGAGGCTAACAAGAAGAGTCTCACAAACAATGGAAAGACAAAGAAACAATCCCCAAATGAAAGGAAAGGAGGAATCCTCAGAAAAAATGTTAGATGAAATGAGGCAAGTCAACTATCAGATACTGAATTCAAAGCACTGGTTATCAGGAAGTTCAAAGAGCTCACAATCAGCTACCAGAAACTACAGGGAAGCTACAATGATCTCACTGTGAACTATATCAACATGAAAAAGGAAATGGAAATTATTAGCAAGGGCCAAGAGGAAATGAAGAATACAATTTCTGAATTAAAAAACACAGTGGAAAGCATTAAAAATAGGGTGGATGAAACAGAAGATCGGATTAGTGAATTGGAGGACAAAGTAGAAAGCATCTCACAGAAAGAACAGGAAAGGGAAAAGAGGCTCAGAAAGAATGAAGAGAGATTAACAGAAATGCAAGACAATATGAAACGTAATAATATCCGAATAATAGGAATACCAGAAGGAGAAGAAGAAGAACAAGGGATAGAAAACATATTTGAAAGAGTAATGAGAGAAAATTTCCCTAATTTGACAAAAAGAAAAAGTCACACAAATCCAGGAATCACACAGAGTCCCATTCAAGAGGAACCCAAAGAGGCCCACTTCAAGACACATCATCATTAAAATGGCAAAATTCCAAGACAAACAGAGAATCTTAAAGGCAGCAAGGGAGAAAAAAGAAATAACATACAAGGGCGTCCCAATAAGGTTAGCCACTGACTTCTCAATGGAAACATTCCAAGCAAGAAGAGATTGGCAAGAAATATTCCAAGTAATGAGAAACAGAGGCCTACAACCAAGGCTACTTTACCCAGCAAGGCTCTCAATCAAGATAGAAGGCCAAATAAAGAGCTTCCAAGACAAAAGAAGTCTAAAAGAATTTGCTGCCACCAAGCCAGCTCTACAAGAAATACTAAAAGGTCTGCTTTAAGGAAAGGAAGGAAAAGAGACAGACAGAGAGGAACACAGGTACAAAAATGGCAATGAATAAGTACCTATCAATAATAACCTTAAATGTAAATGGATTAAATGCTCCAATCAAAAGACACAGAATAGCGTCATGGATAAGAAAGTATGACCCACACATATGCTGCCTGCAAGAGACCCACCTCAGGACAAAAGACCATCACAGACTAAAAGTGAAAGGCTGAAAACAAATTTTCCAAGCAAATGGACAAGAAAAAAAGCTGGGGTAGCAATTCTCATATCAGACAAAATAGAATTCAAAAAAAGAGCCATAAAGAGTGACCCAGAAGGTCACTTCATAATACTCAAGGGAAGAATCCACCAAGAAGACATTAACATCATAAATATATATGCACCCAACATAGGAGCACCAAAATATATAAGGAAAATCTTAGAGGAATGCAAGAAAGATATAGACAGCAACACAATTATAGTGGGGGATTTTAACACCCCACTATCAAAAATAAACAGATCTTCCAAACAAAATATCAACAAAGACATTGCGGCATTAAACAACACCCTTGATGAAATGGACCTAACTGATATATACAGAGCTCTTCACCCCAAAGAAGCTAAATACACATTCTTTTCAAATGCACATGGAACATTCTCAAAGATAGACCACATGATAGGGCACAAAACAAGCCTCAACAAATTCAAGAATATTGAAATCATACCAAGCATTTTCTCTGACCATAAGGGACTGAAACTGGAAACCAACCCCAAAGGAAAAAAACCAAAAGACCAAATATCATGGAGACTGAACGGTATGCTACTAAACAATGAATGGGTCAAGAATGAAATTAGGGAAGAAATCAAAAAGTTTCTGGAAACAAATGAAAATGATCTCACAACAACCCAAAACTTATGGGATACAGCCAAGGCAGTCCTGAGAGGGAAGTTTATAGCAATACAGGCCTACCTAAAAAAAAACAGAAACATTTCAAACAAACAACCTTACTCTAGGCCTGCAGGAACTCGAGGAACAACAACAAAAACAGCCCAAAGCAAGTAGAAGGAAGGAAATAACTAAGATCAGAGCAGAGCTAAATGACATAGAGACTAAAAGTACAATTCTAAAGATCAATGAATCCAGGAGTTGGTTCTTTGAAAAAGTAAACAAAATAGACAAGCCTTTAAGTAGGCTCATCAAGAAAAGAAAGGGAACGGACACAAATAAACACAATCAGAAATGAAAGAGGAGAGATTACAACTGATACCACAGAAATAGAGAGGATTGTAAGAAATTACTATGAAGAACTGTATGCCAAGAGATTTGAGAACCTAGGGGAAATGGACACATTTCTAGAAAAATATAATCTCCCAAAACTCAATGAAAAAGAAGTAGAACACCTGAATAGACCAATAACAGCAAAAAGAAATTGAAGCAGTAATCAAAAAACTCCCATCACACAAAAGCCCCGGACCAGATGGATTCACAGGAGAATTCTACAAAGCATTTAAGGAAGAGCTAACCCCCATTCTTCACAGACTATTCCAAAAAATCCAAAAGGATGGAAAACTCCCAAACTCCTTTTATGAAGCCAGCATCATCCTAATTCCAAAACCAGATAGAGATACAACAAAGAAAGAAAACTTCAGGCCAATATCGCTGATGAACATAGACGCTAAAATCCTCAACAAAATATTGGCAAATCGAATCCAACAATATATCCAAAAGATTATACACCATGACCACTGGGTATGTGGGATTCATCCCAGGGATGCAAGGATGGTTCAACATTCGCAAAACAGTAAATGTAATTCATCACATAAACAAAAGCAAAGACAAAAACCACATGATCATATCAATAGACGCAGAAAAAGCTTTCGATAAGGTACAACACATTTATGATAAATACACTCAGCAAAATGGGAATAGAGGGAACATTCCTCAATATAATAAAGGCCATTTATGAGAGACCTACAGCCAATATCATACTCAATGGGCAAAAACTAAAAGCTTTTCCACTAAGATCAGGAACAAGACAAGGATGTCCACTTTCACCACTTCTATTCAATATAGTATTAGAAGTTTTGGCCACAGCGATCAGGCAGGAAAAGGAAATAAAAGGCATCCAAATAGGAAAGGAGGAAATAAAACTGTCACTGTTTGCAGATGACATGATAGTGTACATGGAAAATCGTATAGACTCTACCCAAAAACTGCTCAAACTAATTAATGAATTTGGCAAAACAGCAGGATACAAAGTCAACATCCAGAAATCAAAGGCATTTTTGTATACAAACAATGAATCAGCAGAAGCAGAAATCAAGGAAAAAATCCCATTCGATATAGCAAAAAGAAAAATAAAATATCTGGGAATAAACCTAACCAAAGAGGTAAAAGTCCTGTATGCACAAAACTACACAGCACTGAAGAAAGAAATCAGGGAAGACACAAACAAATGGAAACATATACCGTGTTCATGGATTGGAAGAATTAACATCATCAAAATGTCCATACTACCCAAAGCAATATACAGATTCAATGCAATACCTATTAAAGTACCAATGGCGTATTTCACAGACATAGAACAAACACTTCAAAAATTTATATGGAATCATAAACGAGCCCGAATAGCAGCTGCTCTTTTGAGAAAGAAGAACAAAGTAAGAGGGATCACAATACCTGATATCAAACTGTATTACAAAGCCACTGTAATCAAAACAGCCTGGTACTGGAATAAAAACAGGCACATAGACCAATGGAACAGAACAGAGAGCCCAGAAATCAACCCAACCCTCTACAGTCAATTAATATTCGACAAAGGGGGCAGTAACATAAAATGGAGTAAAGATAGCCTCTTCAGCAAATGGTGTTGGGAGAACTGGACAGCTACGTGCAAAAAAATAAAACTTGAGCACCAACTTACACCATACACCAAAATAAATTCAACGTGGATAAAAGACTTAAATATAAGCCATGGCACCACTAAAGTCCTAGAGGAGAACATTGGCAAGAAAATCTCAGATATTCCACCCAGCAACATTTTTAACAATATGTCCCCTGGAGCAAGGAATATAAAGGAAAGAATAAACAAATGGGATCTCATCAAAATAAAAAGCTTCTGCATGGCTAAAGAAAACAGTATTAAATTAAAAAGACAACCAACTGTATGGGAAAACATATTTTCCAATGATACCTCAGACAAAGGTTTAATCTCCAAAATATACAAAGAACTTACACGACTCCACTCTAGGAAGACATCGAACCCAATTAAAAAATGGGAAAAGGACTTGAACAGACACTTCTCTAAAGAGGACATACAGAATATCCAGAGACACATGAAGAGATGCTCAATATCGTTAGCTATCAGAGAGATGCAAATTAAAACCACAATGAGATACCACTTTACACCAGTCAGGATGGCTATAATAGACAAAGCAACAAACAACAAATGTTGGAGAGGGTGTGGGGGAAAGGGGACCTTAGTTCACTGTTGGTGGGATTGCAGACTGGTACAACCATTATGGAGAACAGTATGGAATTTTCTCAGAAAAATAAAAATCGACCTGCCTTTTGACCCAGCAATTCCACTGCTAGGATTATATCCCAAGAATCCTAAAACATCAATTTCAAAGAACCTATGCACCACAATGTTCATAGCAGCACAATTTACAATAGCCAAGAGTTGGAAGCAACCCTAGGTGCCCTCAGTAAATGAATGGATCAAAAAATTGTGGTACATATACACAATGGAATCTATGCAGCAGAGAGAAAGAAGGAGCTACTACCCTTTGCAACAACATGGATGGAACTGAAAAGCATTATGCTGAGTGAAATAGGCCAGGCATTGAAGGACAAATACCATATGATCTCACCTTTAACAGGAAGCTAAATAACAAAATAAACAAGCAAATAGAATAAAAACAAAGACACTAAAATAGAGAACAAGTGGGCAGTGACCAGAGGGGAGAGGGAAGGGAATTTAAGGGGAAAAACGAGGAGGGATTTTGAAGAAGAAGTATGAAAGACACAGGGATGAGGTCTTTGGGGAGGGGGGATGGGAGGGAGGTAGGGAGACGGGGCGGAGGGAGGGTTGGGATGGGAGAAATTGACAAAAGAAAACTGTACTTGAAAAATAACTCAATAAATTAAAAAAAAAAACAGTATAGAATTTTCTCAGAAAAATAAAAATTGACCTGCCTTTTGACCCAGCAATTCCACTGCTAGGATTATACCCCAAGAATCCTAAAACATCCATTTCAAAGAACCTATGCACCACAATGTTCATAGCAGCACAATTTACAATAGCCAAGAGTTGGAAGCAACCTAGGTGCCCATCAGTAAACGAATGGATCAAAAAATTGTGGTACATATACACAATGGAATTCTATGCAGCAGAGAGAAAGAAGGAGCTACTACCTTTTGCAAACACATGGATGGAACTGGAAAGCATTATGCTGAGTGAAATAGGCCAGGCATTGAAGGACAGATACCATATGATCTCACCTTTGACAGGAAGCTAAAGAATAAAACAAGCAAGCAAACAAAATAAAAACAAAGACACTGAAATAGAGAACACGTGGGCAGCGACCAGAGGAAAGAGGAAAGGGAACTTAAGGAAAAAAGGGGGAGGGATTTTGAGGAACAATAATGAAAGACACAGAGATGAGGATGGGGGGGGGAATGGGAAGGAGGGGGGAGACCGGGCGGGGGGGTGGGGTGGGATGGGAGAAATAGAATTTAAAAATGTACTTGAAAATTAACTAAATGAAATTTAATTTTAAAAAAATCCTTAAAAAAACACGCCTTTTACAAACCATGTTATTGCACAGTGATTTCAAGGAATTCATTACATGTATAAAAAGGAGAAAGGAACTTGGTGAGGAACACTCAAACTCTAGATGCACATTCTGTTGGACTTTCAAGAAACAGCCTCATTTCACGTGATGTTCAACAGAGTCCATGGATCTAAAAGTGTTTTTCTCTTGCATAAAAAAAAAATACTTTGGTGGAGCCTGTATGCATTGGGTAATTCACTGCATGGCGCTGCATGTTTAAGCATCTATTCACTTATCCTGATGGCAGAACTGTATGTCCAAAGGCTTTCTCTATCAATCTATCCTCCAAACACATACTTCTGAAAGATATTCCAACAGAGTTCAGGAAACAGTACATTGCCACGCAGGAAAACCTCATTTCTTCCTCTAGTAAAGAGAGCTCTTTCATAAGTAGCTACATGGTGAAGACAACTTTGGTGAGATACTCATTGCATATGAACTGATTTTACTTCAGAAGAACTTAGAAAACTTCACATTTGTCACTGTTTACCGATAGAGTGTGATACGCTAAAGGTCTAAAATTGTGATTTCACATTCATATTCACTTAGACCATATCAATTCAGTTTAAAACTCCTTTGGAGCCTTTGAATGCATTGCTTTTTTTGGGCTACACCTTCCTCCTGTGATAATGCTTTGGGTAAAACTACAACATTCTGGATTTCTCTGGTGGATAAGGACGTATTGGTGCCTGGGTCTTCACTCATTGTCTGACAGAAAGTTCATTTACCTAGTCTTTGCTAAGGAACAAACCCAAAAGAGACATCTTTGAAAAATAGTTGAAAAGGATGGGTGAAAACAGTATATTTCAAGGGATATTACACCTCTCAATCTTTCAATAGGTATGAACATTGAAAGAGCATTTAACGTGCTCCAGTCAGAGCTAGATTAACACACGCCTTTTACAAACCATGTTCTTGCACAGTGATTTCAAGGAATTCTTTACATGTATACAAAGGAGAAAGGAACTTGGTGATGAACACTCAAACTCTAGCTTCACATTCTGTTGGACTTTCAAGAAACAGCCTCATTTCACGTGATGTTCCACAGAGTCCATGGATCTAAAAGTGTTTTTCTCTTGCATACAAGAAATACTTTCTTGGAGCATGTACGCATTGGGTAATTCACTTCATGGCGCTGCAGGTTTAAGCATCTATTCACTTTCCTGATGGCAGAACTGTATGTCCAAAGGCTTTCTCTATCAATCTATCCTCCAAACACATACTTCTGAAAGATATTCCAACAGAGTTCAGAAAACAGTACATTCCCGCTCAGGAAAACCTCATTTCTTCCTCTAGTAAAGAGAGCCCTCTCAAAATTAGCTACAATTTGAAGACAATTTTGGTGAGAAATTCACTACATATGAGGTGATTTTACTTCGGAGGAACTTAGAAAACTTCACATTTGTCACTGTTTATTTATAGAGTGTGATGCGCTAAAAGTCTTAAAATGTGATTTCACATTCATATTCACTTAGACTATTTCAGTTCAGTTTAAAACTCCATTTGAGCCTTTGAATGCATTGCTTCTTTGGGCTACACCTTCCTCCTGTAATAAAGCTTTGGGTAAAACTACAACATTCTGTCTTACTCCGGTGGGTAAGGATATATTGGTGCCTGGGTCTTCACTCATTGTCTGACAGAAAGTTTATTTACCTAGTCTTTCCTAAGAAACAGACCCAAAAGAGACATTTTTTAAAAATACTTGAAAAGGTTGGGTGAAAACAGTATATTTCCAGGGACATTACGCCTCTCAACCTGTCAATATTAATGAACATTGAAAGAGCGTTTAAAGTGCTCCAGTCAGAGTTAGATTAACACACGCCTTTTACAAACCATGTTATTGCACAGTGATTTAAAGGAAGCCATTACATGTATACAAAGGAGAAAGGAATTTGGTGATGAACACGCAAACTCTAGCTTCACATTCTGTTGGACTTTCAAGAAACAGCCTCATTTCACGTGATGTTCCACAGAGTCCATGGATCTGAAAGTGTTTTTCTCTTGTATACAAGAAATACTTTGGTAGAGTGTGTATGCATTGGGTAATTCACTGCATGGTGCTGCAGGTTTAACCATCTATTCACTTATTCTGATGGCAGAACTGTATGTCCAGTGGCTTTCTCTATCAATCTATCCTCCAAACACATATTTCTGAAAGATATTCCAACAGAGTTCAGAAAACAGTACATTCCCACTCAGGAAAACCTCATTTCTTCCTCTAGGAAAGAGAGCCCTCTCATGAGTATCTACATGGTGAAGACAGCTTTGGTGAGATACTCACTACATATGAAGTGATTTTACATCGGAGGTACTTAGGAAACTTCAGACCTGTCCCTGTTTCGTAATACAATGTGATGCGCTGAAAGTCTTAAATTGTGATTTCACATTCATATTCACTTAGACTATTTCAATTCAGGTTAAAACTCCATTGGAGCATTGGAATGCATTGCTTCTTTGGGCTACACTTTCATCCTTTAATAATGCATTGTGTAAAACTACAACATTCTGGCCTACTCTGGTGGATAAGGATATATTGGTGCCTGGGTCTTCCCTCATTGTTTGACAGAAAGTTCATTTACCTAGTCTTTGCTAAGAAACAGACCCAAAAGAGACATTTTTGAAAAATACTTGAAAAGGATGGGTGAAAACAGTATATTTCCAGGGACATTATGCCTCTCAATCTTTCAATAGTAATGAACATAGAAAGAGGGTTTAAAGTGTTCCAGTCAGAGTTACATTAACACACGCTATTTAAAAACCATGTTATTGCACAGTGATTTCAAGGAATTTTTTACATGTATATAAAAAAGAATAGAACTTAATGATGAACACTCAAACTCTAGCTTCACATTCTTTGGGACTTTCAAGAAACTGCTTCATTTCAAGTGATGTTCTACAGATCCATGGATCTAAAACTGTTTTTCTTTGGATACAAGAAATACTTTTGTGGAGAGTGTATTCATTCGGTATCTGACTGAAATGTGCTACTCGTTTAAGCATCTATTCTCCTATTTTGAAGTCAGAATTGTTTGTCCAATTGCTTTCTCTATCAATCTATCATCAAAAGACATATTTCTGAAAGTTATTCAAACAGAGTTAAAAAAACAATAAATTTCCTCTGATATAAACCTCATTTCTCTCTCTAGTAAACACAGCCCTCTCATAAGTAGCTACATGTTGAATACAACTTTGTTGAGAAACTCACTACATATGAAGTAATTTTACATCAGAGGACTTACAGAACTTCAGATTTGTCACTCTTTATTAATAGAATGTGATGCGCTAAAAGTCTTAAATTGTGATTTCACATTCATATTCACTTAGACTATTTCAATTCAGTTCAAAACTGCCTTGGATCATTTGAATGCATTCTTTATTTGGGCTACGCCTTTCTCCTGTAATGGTGCTTTGGGTAAGACTACAACAACATGGTTTACTCTGGTGGAGAAGGATATATGGGTGCCTGGGTCTTCACTCATAGTCTGACAGAAAGTTTATTTACCTAGTCTTCGATAAGAACCAGACCCAAAAGAGACATTTTAGAAAAATACTTCCAACCCGTGCCCGGGCGGCGCAGACCGGCGCGGACCCGGGAAGTGCCCGGGACCGGCGCGGACCCGTGCCCGGGCCGGCGCGGACCGGCGCGGACACAGGAAGTGCCCGGGACCAGCGCGGGCCGCGCGGACCCGGAAGTGCCCGGCCCGGCGCGGTCCCGGGAGGCGCTGGTTGCACAGTCCCGGACAGCCCGGGAGTGTGCCCGGCAAGGTGCCAGGCACCCACACCCCAATCCGGTAGCCTGGCCAGTGCGCGCGGCGGGTGCACAGGCGCCCACACCCCAAGCTGGTAGCCCTGCTGATGCGCGCACTTTTGCGCCGGCATCCCAGCACACAGGGAGATCCTGCTACAACCGGTTTGGCTAGTTTGAAGCCAACAAGAGACATTCCTTTTTCTGAGGCTGTGTTTGAGAGATTATTTTGGTGCTTTTTTTTTTTTTTACTTTATTTTATTTTTAGTCTTTCTTTTTTATTTACCTTTCTCCCCTCTCCATTCCTTTTCTTTATCTTTTTGCTTTTTTAAAGTAATCTGTTATTTCTTTTAAACTTTATTACTGTTTCATCTTTCCATACTTTTTGTCCTCTTTTCCCGGATTTTCTGTTTTATTTCTTTTTCTTTCTTTCTAAACTTACTGCTATTTATTCCATTCCTCTACCATTTTTTCTCTCTTCCTTTTATTTCTTCCCTTATCATTTCTTTTACCCACAAGAGTCACAATCAACTTGAAAATATAAAAAGACCAGAGCTGGACCCATAGAAGAGGCCTCCCAATAGTAGAATCAGAGAGAGACAAATTGCACATTGTTGTAGGAGAGAAGCCACAAGTTGCTGCATATTTGAGTAGGTGGAAGCAGAGAACAACAGGATAACCAAAAGAGGCTGCACCATTGAAATTCCACAGGCATTCCACCACAAGTTCATACCATAAACCCAGGGTGTCAAAACAGATTAATCTAAGAAGCTGAGGCTAACAAGAAGAGTCTCACAAACAATGGGAAGACAAAGAAACAATCCCCAAATGAAAGGAAAGGAGGGAAGCCTCAGAAAGAATGTTAGATGAAACAGAGGCAAGTCAACTATCAGATACTGAATTCAAAGCACTGGTGGTCAGGAAGTTCAAAGAGCTCACAATCAGCTACCAGAAACTACAGGGAAGTTACAATGATCTCACTGTGAACTATATCAACATGAAAAAGGAAATGGAAATTATTAGCAAGGGCCAAGAGGAAATGAAGAATACAATTTCTGAATTAAAAAACACAGTGGAAAGCATTAAAAATAGGGTTGGATGAAACAGAAGATCGGATTAGTGAATTGGAGGACAAAGTAGAAAGCATCTCACAGAAAGAACAGGAAAGGGAAAAGAGGCTCAGAAAGAATGAAGAGAGATTAAGAGAAATGCAAGACAATATGAAACGTAATAATATCCGAATAATAGGAATACCAGAAGGAGAAGAAGAAGAACAAGGGATAGAAAACATATTTGAAAGAGTAAGGAAAGAAAATTTCCCTAATTTGACAAAAGAAAAAGTCACACAAATCCAGGAATCTCACAGAGTCCCATTCAAGAGGAACCCAAAGAGGCCCACTTCAAGACACATCATCATTAAAATGGCAAACTTCCAAGACAAACACAGAGAATCTTAAAGGCAGCAAGGGAGAAAAAGAAATAACATACAAGGGCATCCCAATGAGGTTAGCCACTGACTTCTCAATGGAAACACTCCAAGCAAGAAGAGATTGGCAAGAAATATTCCAAGTAATGAGAACCAGAGGCCTACAACCAAGGCTACTTTACCCAGCAAGGCTCTCAATCAAGATAGAAGGCCAAATAAAGAGCTTCCAAGACAAAAGAAGTCTAAAAGAATTTGCGGCCACCAAGCCAGTTCTACAAGAAATACTAAAAGGTCTGCTCTAAGGAAAGGAAGGAAAAGAGACAGACAGAGAGGAACACAGATACAAAAATGGCAATGAATAAGTACCTATCAATAATAACCTTAAATGTAAATGGATTAAATGCTCCAATCAAAAGACACAGAATAGCGTCATGGATAAGAAAGTATGATCCACACATATGCTGCCTACAAGAGACCCACCTCAGGACAAAAGACCATCACAGACTAAAAATCAAAGGCTGGAAACAAATTTTCCAAGCAAACGGACAAGAAAAAAAGCCGGGGTAGCAATTCTCATATCAGACAAAATAGACTTCAAAAAAAGAGCCATTAAGAGTGACCCAGAAGGTCACTTCATAATACTCAAGGGAAGAATCCACCAAGAAGACATTAACATCATTAAATATATATGCACCCAACATAGGAGCACCAAAATATATAAGGAAAATCTTAGAGGAATTCAAGAAAGATATAGACAGCAACACAATTATAGTGGGGGATTTTAACACCCCACTATCAAAAATGGACAGATCTTCCAAACAAAATATCAACAAAGACATTGTGGCATTAAACAACACCCTTGATGACAATGGAACCTAACTGATATATACAGAGCTCTTCACCCCAAAGAAGCTAATTACACATTCTTTTCAAATGCACATGGAACATTCTCAAAGATAGATCACATGATAGGGCACAAAACAAGCCTCAACAAATTCAAGAATATTGAAATCATACCAAGCATTTTCTCTGACCATAAGGGACTGAAACTGGAAACCAACCCCAAAGGAAAAAACCCAAAACACCCAAAATCATGGAGACTGAACAGTATGCTATTAAACAATGAATGGGTCAAGAATGAAATTAGGGAAGAAATCAAAAAGTTTCTGGAAACAAATGAAAATGATCCTCACAACAACCCAAAACTTATGGGATACAGCCAAGGCAGTCCTGAGAGGGAAGTTTATAGCAATACAGCTGACCTTAAGAAAACAGAAACATTTCAAACAAATGAACTTACTCTACGCCTGCAAGAACTCGAGGAACAACAACAAAAACAGCCCAAAAGCAAGTAGAAGGAAGGAAATAACTAAGATCAGAGCAGAACTAAATGACATAGAGACTAAAAGTACAATTCTAAAGATCAATGAATCCAGGAGTTGGTTCTTTGAAAAAATAAACAAAATAGACAAGCCTTTAAGTAGGCTCATCAAGAAAAGAAGGGAACGGACACAAATAAACACAATCAGAAATGAAAGAGGAGAGATTACAACTGATACCACAGAAATAGAGAGGATTGTAAGAAATTACTATGAAGAACTGTATGCCAAGAAATTTGAGAACCTAGGGGAAATGGACACATTTCTAGAAAAATATAATCTCCCAAAACTCAATGAAAAAGAAGTAGAACACCTGAATAGACCAATAACAGCAAAGAAATTGAAGCAGTAAATCAAAAAACTCCCATCACACAAAGCCCTGGACCAGATGGATTCACAGGAGAATTCTACAAAGCATTTAAGGAAGACCTAACCCCCATTCTTCACAGACTATTCCAAAAAATACAAAAGGATGGAAAACTCCCTAACTCCTTTTTATGAAGCCAGCATCACCCTAATTCCAAAACCAGATAGAGATACAACAAAGAAAGAAAACTACAGGCCAATATCGCTGATGAACATAGACGCTAAAAAAAATCCTCAACAAAATATTGCAAATCGCATCCAACAATATATCCAAAAGATTATACACCCTGACCAAGTGGGATTCATCCCAGGGATGCAAGGATGGTTCAACATTCGCAAAACAGTAAATGTAATTCATCACATAAACAAAAACAAAGACAAAAACCACATGATCATATCAATAGACGCAGAAAAAGCTTTCGATAAGGTACAACACCCATTTATGATAAAAACACTCAGCAAAATGGGAATAGAGGGAACATTCCTCAATATAATAAAGGCCATTTATGAGAAACCTACAGCCAATATCATACTCAATGGACAAAAACTAAAAGCTTTTCCACTAAGATCAGGAACAAGACAAGGATGTCCACTTTCACCACTCCTATTCAATATAGTATTAGAAGTTTTGGCCACAGCGATCAGGCAAGAAAAGGAAATAAAAGGCATCCAAATAGGAAAGGAGGAAACAAAATTGTCACTGTTTGCAGATGACATGATAGTGTACATGGAAAATCCTATAGACTCTACCCAAAAACTGCTCAAACTAATTAATGAGTTTGGCAAAACAGCAGGATACAAAGTCAATATCCAGAAATCAAAGGCATTTTTGTATACAAACAATGAATCAGCAGAAGCGGAAATCAAGGAAAAATCCCATTCGATATAGCAAAAGAAAAATAAAATATCTGGGAATAAACCTAACCAAAGAGGTAAAAGACCTGTATGCAGAAAACTACACAGCACTGAAGAAAGAATCAAGGAAGACACAAACAAATGGAAACATATACCTTGTTCATGGATTGGAAGAATTAACATCATCAAAATGTCCATACTACCCAAAGCAATCTACAGATTCAATGCAATACCTATTAAAGTACCAATGGCGTATTTCACAGACATAGAACAAACACTTCAAAAATTTATATGGAATCATAAAACGAGCCCGAATAGCAGCTGCTCTTTGAGAAAGAAGAACAAAGTAGGAGGGATCACAATACCTGATATCAAACTGTATTACAAGGCCACTGTAATCAAAACAGCCTGGTACTGGCATAAAAACAGGCACATAGACCAATGGAACAGAACAGAGAGCCCAGAAATCAACCCAACCCTCTACAGTCAATTAATATTCGACAAAGGGGGCAGTAACATAAAATGGAGTAAAGATAGCCTCTTCAGCAAATGGTGTTGGGAGAACTGGACAGATACGTGCAAAAAAATGAAACTTGAGCACCAACTTACACCATACACCAAAATAAATTCAAGGTGGATAAAAGACTTAAATATAAGCCATGACACCATTAAAGTCCTAGAGAACATTGGCAAGAAAATCTCAGATATTCCACGCAGCAACATTTTTACGGATATGTGCCCTAGAGCAAGGAATATAAAGGAAAGAATAAACAAATGGGATCTCATCAAAATAAAAAGCTTCTGCATGGCTAAAGAAAACAGTATTAAATTAAAAAGACAACCAACTGTATGGGAAAACATATTTGCCAATGATACCTCAGACAAAGGTTTAATCTCCAAAATATACAAAGAACTTACACGACTCCACTCTAAGAAGACACCCAACCCAATTAAAAAATGGGAAAAGGACTTGAACAAACACTTCTCCAAGGAGGACATACAGAACATTCAGAGACACATGAAGAGATGCTCAATATCGTTAGCTATCAGAGAGATGCAAATTAAAACCACAATGAGATACCACTTTACACCAGTCAGGATGGCTATCATAAACAAAGCAACAAACAACAAATGTTGGAGAGGTTGTGGGGAAAAGGGGTCCTTAGTTCACTGTTGGTGGGATTGTAGACTGGTACAACCATTATGGAAAACAGTATGGAATTTTCTCAGAAAAATAAAAATTGACCTGCCTTTTGACCCAGCAATTCCACTGCTAGGATTATACCCCAAGAATCCTAAAACATCAATTTCAAAGAACCTATGCACCACAATGTTCATAGCAGCACAATTTACAATAGCCAAGAGTTGGAAGCAACCTAGGTGCCCATCAGTAAATGAATGGATCCAAAAATTGTGGTACATATACACCATGGAATTTTATGCAGCAGAGAGAAAGAAGGAGCTACTACCTTTTGCAACAACATGGATGGAACTGGAAAGCATTATGCTGAGTGAAATAGGCCAGGCATTGAAGGACAAATACCATATGATCTCACCTTTGACAGGAAGCTAAAGAATAAAACAAACAAGCAAACAGAATAAAAACAAAGATTCTGAAATAGAGAACAAGTGGGCAGCGACCAGAGGGGAGAGGAAGGGAACTTGAGGGGAAAAAGGGGAGGGATTTTGAGGAACAAGTATGAAAGACACGAGTTGAGGACTGGGGGTGGGGGGGAATGGGAGGGAGGGGGGAGACCGGGCGGGGGGGAAGGGAAAAAAAATGTACTTGAAAAGTAACTAAATAAAAAAAAAAAAATACTTCCAAAGGATGGGTGAAAACAGTATGTTTCCAGGGACATTATGCCTTTCAACGTTTCAATAGTAATGTACATTGAAAGAGCCTTTAAAGTGCTACAGTCAGAGTTAGCTTAAAACACGCCTTTTACAAAGCATGTTATTCCACAGTGATTTGAGGAATTCTTTCCTCGCATACAAAAGAGAAAGGCCCTTGCTCATGAACACTCGACTTGTAGCTTCACATTCTTTTCAACTTTCAAGTAACTGCTTCATTTCAAGTGATGTTCTACAGAGTCCATGAATCTCAAACTGTTTTTCTCTTGGATACAAGAAATACTTTAGTTGAGAGTGTATGCATTTGGTATTTGACTGAATGGTGCTACAGTTTTAAGCATCTATTCACCTATTTTGATGGCAGTACTGTATGTCCAATGGATTTCTCTATCAATCTATCCTCCAAACACATACTTCTGAAGAATATTCAAACGGAATTCTGAAACAATGCATTCACTCTGAGGAAAACCTCATTTCTTCCTCTAATAAAAAGATCCCTCTTATAAGTAGCTAAATTGTGAAGAATACTTTCGTGAGAAACTCACTGCATATCAAGTGATTTTACTTCAGAGGAACTTAGAGAACTTCTGATTTCTCACTCTTTATTAAGAGTGTGATGCGCTAAATGTCTTAAATTGTGATTTCACATTCATATTCACTTAGACTAATTCAATTCAGTTCAAAACTCCATTAAACCATTTGAATGCATTTCTTATTTGGGCTCCGCCTTCCTTCTGTAATAGTGCTTTGGGTAAAACTACAACAACATGGCTTACTCTGGTGGAGAAGGATATATTGGTGCCTGGTTCTTCTCTCATTGTCTGACAGAGAGTTCATTGACCTAGTCTTCGATAAGAACCAGACCCAAAAGAGACATTTGAGAAAAATACTTCCAAAGGATGGGTGAAAGCAGTATGTTTCCAGGGATATTATTTTTTTCAACGTTTCAATAGTAATAAACATTGAAAGGGCCTTTAAAGTGCTACCGTCAGAGTTAGATTGAAAAATGCCTTTTGCAAACCATGTTATTCCACAGTTATTTGAAGGAATTCTTTTCTCGCATACAAAAAAGAAAGGAACTTGGTGATGAACACTCGACCTCTAGCTTCACATTCTTTGGGACTTTCAAGAAACTGCTTCATTTCAAGTTGTGTTCTACAGAGTCCATGAACCTAAAACTGTTTTTCTCTTGGATACAAGAAATACTTTGGTTGAGCGTGTACGCATTGGGTAATTCACTGCATTGGGCTGCAGGTTTAAGCATCTATTCACCTATTTTGATGGCAGAACTGTATGTCCAATGGCTTTCTCTATCAATCTATCCTCAAAACACATATTTCTGAAAGTTATTCAAACAGAGTTCAGAAAACAGTACATTTCCTCTGATGAAAACCTCATTTCTTCCTCTAGGTAAGGGAGCCCTGTCATAAGTAGCTAAACTGTGAAGACTGGTTTGGAGGAAACAAGTTGGGGAGTGTTTATGAGTCCAGGACAGTAGACCCATCTCAGGAAAGCCGAGGGGAATGATGTTTCTGAACTTTCAGAGTGCGGTTTGCACCTCTCTTCAGGTAATTTTGAAACGGCACTTTCCCAGTAAACTGGAGCCTGAAAGAGCCGCTTACATCACGTTTTCTTCCTTGAAAGTGTCAACGGATGCATAAGGCTGTGAAAGCCTGAAAGTAGAAGGGCTTCTGTTGGACAGTCTGGTCCAAAGCATGGTTTCTTGTGAGAAATAACGAGGAAGGAAAGGTATGCATGTACCGCGCCTTAGCTGACTTCCATAAAACAGTTGGTGAGTGTAAAAATGAATGTGAGAGGACAGCTAGAATCCTTGAAAGAAGTGAATGTCTCTGTGTCCTAACCATTGTGAATCATTCAAAATCGTGGAAATTACTTGAGATTGAGCAAGTTTCTCGGCAAGCCTGTTTTGGAAGCACTTGTCTGCATTGTTTCCAATAGTAAGGCAAGGGAGCTCATTTCAGTAGTACAGACACACAGCACTTTTCCTGTAAGATAAACATTTCTGGCACTTCTGTTGAAGTGTTTCTGTCCAGTGTCACGCTCCTGATCAATACTGTACAAGGAGATCTGCCAAATCCCTTGTGTTCCAATATGGCATGGATTGCAGAGGTCTATGAAATCAGTGAAAGAGAAGGATTTCCTAACGCATTCAATCCTCCAGTGTGTTTTCCCCAGGAGAAAAATCGCACACTTACAATTGGAAGATTCCTGTACTACATAAATTGGCCTCCACAAGATTGTGACTGTTCAGTGAATGTAAAATGAAAGGTACACGTTTTGGGCTCCCTCGGTATCTCATCTGATTACACAGTAGTGCTGAGCTTTCAGTCCTTCAAAGCACAGGGAGGAACAGTAATTTGTAGGAAGCAGGTTTTCCACGAATGCAATGTGCATTTTTCTTCATCACATGATTGTTCTCATTTGAGTAGTAGATGAAATAGAAGTTGTGTGAGGTAGTGCCTTCTCTTTTCAGCACTCGGTTTGAGAATCTTCTTCAAATATCAGCTTTGCGGAGTATGAGAGATAGAATCATCTACTGAATTTCTTCTATGTTAGCCAATGGGAAACCAAGCGCATAGTGCTATGTGACCTATGTGACATAACCTTAACCCTTGACCTAGCCATAGTCCTAACCCTAGGACTAGTCCTGACCCTGATCCTAAACCTAACCTTAACCCTAACATAGAACTAACTGTAACCCTAATTCTAACGCTTCCCAAGACCCTAACCATAAAACAAACCCTAACCTTAAACCTAACCCTATTCCTAACCATAAAGCTAGACCTACACCGGCCCTACCCGAAACCCTGAAACTAACCCTAACAAAACCTTAGCCGTACACCTAGCCCTTACACAGAACAAAACCCTAACCCTAACCCTATTTCTAACCCTAACCCTAACCCTGGCCTGGCCATAGCCCTAGCCAAAACTCTAACCTTAAAACTCACCCTAGCTCTAAACCTAAACATAACCCTTACCCTAGCCCTTACCCTAACCCTAAACCCTCCCAAGACCTAGACCTAGCCCTAATGATAACCCCAACCCTAGCCCTAAACCAAACCTTAATTCTAAGCATAAACAGAATCCCAGCCCTAGCCTTAACTTTGACCCTAGCCATAGCCCTGACCCTGACCCTAATCCCAATGTAACTTTAGTCCTAAATCTAAGCCTAACCCCAACCGTAGCCTTAGCCCAAACCCTAACACTAACTCTAACCCTAATGGTAGCCCTAGCCCTAGCCCAAACTCTAACCTATGCCAAGCTTTAGCTCTAGCCCCAATGATAACACTAAACCTAATCATAACCCTAACTGAACCCTAACCCTAACCCTAAACCTAAACCCAGCCCAACCCTTAACCTTAGCCCTAGCTCTAACCCTAAACATAATTCTAACCATAACCCTAGCTGTAGCCTGAGCCCTAGCCCTAATCTTTAACCTGATTCTAACCCTACCACTTACCCTAACCCTAACCCTAACCCTAAGCCTAGTGCTAGCCTAGCCCTATAGTAGCTATAGCCCTAGCCCGGAACCCAACTTTTACCCTAACACTAACCCTGGCCTCAGCCCTAGTCGTAGCACTAGAACTTACTCTAGCCCTAACCCTAACCCTCACCCAAAACCTAAAGCTAGTCCTAAAACTAATCCTAGGCCTACCAAGTACTAACCCTAATTCTAACCATAACCCTAGCCCTAACCCTAACCCCAACCCTTACCCTAGCCATAGCCCTAACCCAAATCCTAACCCTAACCATAACTCTAACCCTAAACCTATTTCTAGCCCTAACCCTAGCCCTAGCTCTAAACCTAACCTTAACCCTCATTCTTAAACTAACCCAAACCCTAATCTTTACCCTAACCTAACCCTAATCATCACCATACCCATAAACATAACCCTAACCCTAACCCTAATGCAACCCCGAATTCTAACTCTAACCCTGAATCCAACCCTAAACCTAATCCTCACCCTAACCATAACCCTAGGGCTAACAATGAATCTAGACCTAGCTCTAAACCTAATCCAAAATTTAACTGTAGCCATAGCCCCAGCCATATCCCTAACCCTAACCCTGGCAAAGCCTTAGCCCTAATGATAACCCTAACCCTACTCCTATCTCTAATCCTCACCCAAAATGTAGAACTAGCCCTAACCTTAACCTAGCCCTAGTCCTACAACCCTAGCCCTATCCCTGACCTGGACCCTAAACCTAACCCTAATTCTCACATAGCCCTAATGGTAAGCCTAATTCTAACACTATCCCTGACCCTAACCATAAACAAAACCCTAACCCTAAACCTAACACTATTTCTAACCCTAAACCTAGACCTACACGTAGCCCTACCCCAAACCAAAACCCTAATCCTAACCTTTACCCTAACCGTAGCCTAGCCACAGCCCTAGCCCAAACCCTAACCCTAAAACTCACCCTAGCCCTGAACCTAAGCCTAATCCTAACCCTAGCCCTACCCTAACCCTAACCCTAACCTTAACCTTCTTCTAAAACTAACCCTAACTCTAGCTCTAGCCCTGAGCCTAAACCTAAACCTAGCCCTAACCATAACTGTAATCCTAGCCCTAACTCTAACCCTCAACCTACCGAAGACCTAGCCCTAATGATAACCCTAAACCTAACCCTAATTCTAACCATAACCCTAGACCTAACCCTAGCCTTAACTTTGACCCTAGCCCTAGCCCTGACCCAAATCCTAATTCTGACCCTAGTCCTAAATCTAACCCTAACCCTAACCCTAGCCCTAGCCCAAACCCTAACACTAACACTAGCGCTAACTCTAATGGTAGCCCTAGCCCTAGCCCTAAGTCTAACCTACGCTAAGCTTTAGTTCTAGCTCCAATGATAACGCTAAACCTAACCATAACCCTAACCTGAACCCTAACCCTAAATCTAAACCCAGCCCAACCCTTAACCTTAGCCCTAGCTCTAACCCTAAACATAATTCTAACCATAACCCTAGCTGTAGCCCGAGCCCTGGCCCTAATCTTTAACCTGATTCTAACCCTACCACTTACCCTGACCTCAACCCTAAGCCTAGTCCTAGCCGAGCCCTATAGTAGCTATAGCCCTAGCCCTGAACCCAACTTTTACCTTAACACTACCCTAGCCTCAGCCCTAGTCGTAGCACTAGAACTTACTGT